>NC_056725.1:799822959-799868695 GCF_019279795.1 Protopterus annectens
CTCCCACGTTTGCCTGTACCTCGGAAAAGTATATACCGAACAAGAGTGGTCCCAGGACAGAACCCTGTGGGATGCCACTTGTGACTGGTTTCGAGTCTGACATGGCTCCAGCAACTCTCACTCTGTGGGTTCTGTCTTTGAGCCAGTTTGCAACCCATCTTGTGACATAGGGGTTTATATTTAAGCTGGATAGCTTATCTATGATGCCTGAGTGGGGTATTGTGTCAAATGCTTTGCAAGGTCCAGATAGGCTGTGTGGACTACCTTCCCTTCATCTATGGCTTTGGTGACTGTTTCAAAGAAGTCAACCAGGTTCAAAAGACAGGATCTGCCCTTGACAAAGCCGAACTGGGTAGGATCTAGTGTCTGTAGGTCCCCAATGTCTTTGTTTATGAGCTCCATGATGATCCTCTCCATAGCCTTGCAGACTAAGCTAGTCAGGCTTATGGGGCGATAGTTTCCAGGGTCCGTAGAGGCTCCACCTTTGTGGAGTGGGACCACTGTTGCTGTACACCATTCTTTGGGCACATATCCTGTAGTGAGGCTGAGATTGTATAGCTGTTTTATTTGAGGGATTAGTTCCTCTTGGAGTTCATGTAGGATGCAACCTGGGACGCCATCTGGTCCCATGGAAGCAGTGTTTTTTGCTTTGGAGAGGGCAGCCTTCACCTGAGTATCTGAGATGTTTGGGAGGCAGCCCTCTGACGGGATAGATACTTGCTCTTTTGGGGGGAGGGGGAGAAGTTTGCACTGAACCTGTCTGACAGGATATTGGCGATGTCTGTGGGTTCAGTGTATTTTTTGTCATTTAGAATCAACTCAGAACAAGTCTGGGAGTTGCATCCCAGGTTTCTAACATAACTGAAAAAAGCCTTATGATTGTCTTTGGTGTCCTGTACAATTTTTCTCTCGAAGCTGGCCTTGGAGGATTTTATGAGGGATCGTAATTTTTGCTAGTATTGATCAGAGATGCCTTCCCTATTAGGGATTTTGCTCTATCATGTAGTAGCTTCCTCCTTCTGTTGTACAGTTTATTTATGGCAGGGGTCCACCAGACCGGACGCCTGCCTTTGGATGATTGGGTCTTGGTTTTGTTTGGGATAGCATGATCCATGCATTCCTGGAGATGTCCGTAGAATGCATTTATATAGGATTCTGCAGATTGAACGTAGTTTTCACAGGCCCTGGGGCCTTGAAGAATTCCACTTCGGTTTTGAGAAGTGAGAAGTTCGCTTTTGAGAAGTTTTTCACTGTGGTTTTCTGGGCTGGGGGTGGGGTCGGGATGTGGACATCCAGTGAAATTAATTTATGGTCTGATCTTACCAATGAGGGATATACTTCTGGTGTGGAGCATAGAGTCCCCATGTTGGTAATGATCAGGTCTAGTATGTTGTCCCCTCTTGTGGGAGTGGTGACTAGTTGTTCCATAGCATTTGAGTTTATAATTTCCAGGAATCTTTAGGCTAAGGAGCTGGGGCTTGAGTAGTGCTCTCAGTCAATGTTTGGGTAGTTGAAGTCGCCCAATATAATGGTGTTTGGAGAGATCTTCATGTTCTCCAATGTTTTCAGGAAAGCCGAGTGGGATTCCTGACTTTGAGAGGGTGGTCTGTAGGATGCTATAAACTGAAAAGCAGTCTTGCCCACTGTTAGTTGCACATGGATGGTCTCCGATACTTTGTGCAATGCCACTAACCTGGAGGTGTGGATATCCTTGATAAATATGGAAACTCCCCCTCCTTTTGTGGTTTGGTCCGGGTTTTGGGGCCGAAAAGCATGATATGAGGTATAGCCTGGTAGTGCTGGGGTGCTCTTTGGAGCCTTGAATCAGGTTTCTGTCACTGCACAGATATCGATGTTCTCCATACTGAGGAGAGCTTCGAGTGCGTGCATCTTGAGGTTAAGACTTCTGGCATTTAGCAGCATTACCCTTAGTTTCTTGTTCCTTGTGCTGTCTATGGGGGTGGGTTTGACTTTTGAGCCTTGCCTAAAAAAGGCACTATGGGGGTGGCAAGAGTCTTTGCCAATATCCGAAAGCCCAGTGGTGACAGGTGCAAGCCGTCCCTAGCGAAGCAACGTGGCTTGTCGAGCATGTCATCCCAGGCTGACAGACACTGGATCCCCTTTGAATGACACCAAAAGTTTTGCCAATTGTTAAAATTGATCATTTTGTCTTTGTACTGTGGCATCATTCTAGGTGAGGGTAAGATGCTGCTCAAGGTCAGGGTCATACCAGCCTGGGCTACATGATCAGAGAGCTCCTCTATGTCTCTTTTCATGTAGTCCAGGGAGGTACGTCTCAGGTCATTCACACCAGCATGTACAATGACTGAGTCATATTTGTATTTGCTTTGGAGTGACCTGAGTGCTTGCGTTATGTGTCGGATCCTAGCACCTGACAGGCAGCTCACCATGACCTTCTCTTTATTCAGCCTGGTGAGCGGGACGTCAGTGTGTCTGACAATAGAGTCACCTATAACAAGAGTATCAGGTGTGTTATTCAGCCTTAAGGGCTGTGGCTGCTTGGCACACTGACTTTGTGGGTTATGTGTTGTGTGTGTTTTGTTTTGAGGTAGCGTTTGCTTGGATGTCTGCTTTGGAGGTCTCTGTTGCTTAGGTAGATTTTTATTTAGAGCCTCCGAGTATGTTTTTGTGTATTTATGTGTTTGGTTCGCTGATGTGGTAGGACTATGTGATACTGGAATTGTGTTGTGTGAGGTTACCTTCTCCTCCTGACTGGTTACACCAGTTTTGAGATGAGAGAGCTCAGCCTCCAGTTTGGCTAAATAGTTGCATCTCTCACATATATTTGAACCTGTTTGGAGGAGGAGAGGGTTGTCCGTGTACATGAGACAGTTGTAACATTGCCTCAAAATTCCCAGATTCACCAGCTGGACTGGAGAGGAAACCATTGACTGACCTTTGGACATGCTAAAGTAATAGGGAAACTGAATTTAAGATGGACCAATAGAGGACAGGGTAATCGTAGTTGCATCTTGACAGACTTAAACACAAACCAGTACAGATCACAGACAGATGTGTATCAACCACTGACACCACAGAAACAAATATACAGTTGTGTCATGAAGAGCACCCTTGAAGGGATTACTCCAGTCTCCTATTGTAATGTGTATGGATCCCCTAACTTAAAAATGTGGACCTTTGACTGGGCTATAAGTACTTTATTGTCTAACCTACTCCTGTCTAACACAGTTACCCAACACAGATGTTACCAGATTCAACCTCCCACCTATCATACCGCACACTCTCCAGAGCTGTGTATTGAATGTGTTTGATACAGGAGATGGTAATGGATTGTATAAATAAGAGCAATCAAGGTGTGAGGTAAGGAAGGGCTTTTGACATTCATTTATCCATTAACAATTTGTCATTGTGATGTAGAGGATATAGCTATATTAATGTTCATGCAATTGTGAACAGTCCAAAATCTGTGTTGTTTCATGAAGCCACTGTTTTCTACCCACATTGTTTTTTAACACACAGTCCCAGATTCAAACCGCAGACTAGCCGTGTAGATATGCTATGCAGGTCATGTGCTGTAAGAGCACTCACAATACAAGAATCCCACAATACCTTTTTCACTGCCATGCAATCTTCAAATGTGTTTGCCCAACCTAAAAATGGATACAATTAACTTGAAGCAATCGTGTGTTTCTCACATCACTGCACTCACATAATGTTGCCCTCTTCCAGAAATGAACAGAAATGAACAGCTGCCTATGAAAGTTCACAGGCTAACAAAGTATGTATTAATCACGTGTCAATAGAAGTATTAACATAACTGTTAGACTCCACCTATGTGAAGTCATTACATCATATGACTGCGTTACAAACTAGTTGTTTAAGGTAAAACAGATGGTGAGGTCTCTCCCACTCTAATTGCACACATTGCAACTGTGGTAGATGTCATGCATGCATAGCCTAATACTGACACACAACCATTATAGTCACTCCCTGTGGATTTTGAGCACCTACTTATGTGACCACATAGGCTACATGATATTGTGAAGACTGAATCTGCTTTGGGAGAAGCCTTACTGCAATTGTGAGATCTGAAAGCATGACTTCATCTTACTACTGAAAGGCACACGAGTGTCAGTAATTGGTTAAAACAGTGGTGCAATCTATTTTGTGTCACACGATATTGTATGATACATATACACAAACACAATGATGCATAATGCAGTCATCACTGTGATGGTAGAACTGCAATCATATTTTATGCGTAGATAATCACAGATTTAACCCAGGTCTTACTAATGCAACAGCATACAGAACATTGTCTCATTTTCTCATGCCAGAGGAAAAGACTTACTACTAATATTAGAAATGGCAAATTGTATCAAATGCCATCATCATTGTTAAAAAAAAAACATTTATCTGTGAAACATGGACAGAAATTCTTGTATGAGGCATCCTCAGCTATACAGGTACACAGCAGATGTGTGGGTGACAACATAGTTTCCTACATGTAACCCCACACAGTATCCCCACATAAATAAAACTCTCCAACAAACTCAGTAGTTTTAAACAACTGCTTAAACAAGATCTTAACCAGTCCTGGTCCTGCAAATGCTCATCACCAGGTTAAGACTTTGTGCTCACCAAACAGTACTCTCCATATGCTCTCCTTAAACAGAATACTCTCAACCTCCTACTGAAATGCCAAAACTATTTTTATACATAACTGCTGCCTGTACAATCCAATAAGTTGCACGTAGGCTTTTTCTTTAGTAACTTTCACCTCTGTAAAATCTTGGTATGTATAAATGTAACTACTGCTTGTAAATAGAAATGTAACTAATCTGTGTTTGAATGGAACTTAGTATAATGAGATGTAAACACATGGAGCTTTTCTCAGTGGGTCTCCAATTAAAATGGGTATTATCCAGTTGGAATTTCCTGATAAACAAAGGTGCATAAATAAGTAACAAATGCATGTGCATTTGCAGTCATAGTGACACAACTGAGTCTAAGGAGAAATGGCTGGATTTAAACTATCTAATGAAGATCACAAGCTCTAGAACATTGCTTGAATCAGAAGCACCACACAATATATATGTAGTTTTACAAGTGCAACAGTGTACATTTGAATGGATGACATCACCACTGTTTAATAGGGTGATGGTTCTACTAAAAAGGAAAGAAAGTGATAGAAGAGGCATTAACATTGTACACCTACACAACATTTATGTAGTTGAAGCCATTTGTATACATGGCAAGAGAAAAAGCCACTCACAATTGTCACAGTGCTGGATTCAAACCACTTACCTATATATTTATACAGTCATAGAACAGTGTATCAACAGCTAATGGCACAAGAAAAGCTGTATTACAACTGTAAGATAATACATTTTTGAAAGCATTATGCAATCAGTGTGTTTCTAAAACTGGGTTTTGTATGTAGATGGTAGAAATCTATATGGTAAACGTCTGCTAGTGAAAATACATCTCAAGTGGAAATATGACTAACAGATGGTGTGAGGAAGGCAACTGTACATGACAGTATGCACAGTCACATTATTTAAGCAATGCTAGATTTGATCCACCCTCCTATCTAGTTACATAATCTAGAGACCACAGTATTGACTGCACATGACACAGAAGAATTGTGACTTCTGTAGGGAAAGAATGCACTTTGGTCAGGATGACCTCATCAGTGTGTTACAAAGAAGATGTCTGTGTTAAAAGTGAGATAAGGTGAATGGGAGTCCTCTCTCAGTTTACATTTTTCTTCTGAGTAGAAGTGGATACAGCAACGATGTTGATGAAGCTATATTTACCTGACATAGAGCCATAAACAAGTTCACTACTGTTGGATTTGAACCAGCTACCTGTCTTGTTACACAATCCAGAGGGCATAGTATCAACTGCATGCACAACAGAAGATGTCTGATTTCTTGGTCAGGCTGACCTCATCAGTCTGCTGCAGAGAAGATGTCTGTGTTAAAAGTGGAATAAAGTGAAATCCTTTCCCAGTTTAAATTTTTCTGAGTGAGAATGGATACAGCACAGATGTTGATGAAGTTATTTATTTATTTATTTATTTTATGCAGTTTGTTAACTGGGAAAGTCCTTTGGGCAAGAGTGAGTCCTTTTTCAATGGAGGCCCAGGGAATAAAGCTCCAAGTGAACTCATGTATACATACATACAGTGAAGTAATTACAAGAACAATCAATCAATTACAATGACAATATTATGTACAATTACTTCAGGATTAAACACAGTATTAAAAATGTAAAATCATTAGAACTAATACAAATAGATAAGAACAATAGTCAGTATAGGATGTTGAGGTGTAGGTAAGTTATTATGTTTTGTACTTAATAGTAAAGAAATGGGGATAGCTGGAGATGGAAGAGGTGGGAGAGGTGGGAAAGGTAGGATGTGTTAGTATTTGGAGGAGGATAGAGATGGTATACAAAATGAAGGTGAAAGTATGGTATAGAGGTTAGGAGGGGTGGGAGCAGAAGCATTCCCATTTGGAGGAGAGGTGAGAGTTAAGCAAGGATTTGAAGGTAGAGGGGTTTTGGGTGGTACTAATGTTGGGAGGAAGTGAGTTTCATTTTCATGCTAGTGAGAAGGATAAAAGGAGTTGGCCAGGAGTGTGTAATGGTTTGTACACTTTGAATAGGTTTTGATTATTAGATCTTAGAGATCGGTCAGGAAGATGCATGGTAAAGGTAGAACCTAGAGATGGGCAATGAGAGGGCTTGGAGATGAATTTGTGGGCAGTGGAGATTTGAATGTAAGAGAGACAGTGGGGGAGCTCTAGCCAATTTAAGGAGTGTAGAGAATCACAGTGATGAGAAGAGGACTTGGTGCCTGTAGCGAACTTAATGATTTTATTATAACAGGATGACAGTTTAGTTTTGAGGGAGGCTTGAAGATTGGTAAGGATAGGCACGCTGTACATGAGAGAGGGGCAAAGGTAGGTGGTGGAAAGAGTAAGCTGTGGCGTTAAAGCATACCAAGCTTCTGATGAGTTTTCTTTATGTTTGACTGAAGGCGAATATCAAACGTAAGTTGTTCAGCAATAATGACTCTGAGAATCTTGGTAATGGAGACTCCTTCAAGTGGTGTTGTATTATGGCTTGTTATAGTGAAAGTGTTTTTGTCTATTCTGGTGCTCTTGGCTGGGGTGAATATCATAATTTAATATTTGGATGGATTGAGAGTTAGATGATTATTAAGCACCCAGGTCTCGGTGCTAAAAAAGGCTGCCTGAGTAGCTTGCAGGAAAGAGGGGAGAGATTCACCAGAGCAGATGATTGTCACATCATCAGCATATTGGATGAGTTTAGAATTGGGGATGCAAAGATATAAGTTGTTTAATAGTAAAGGACCCAGTATTGAACCTTAAGGTGAAGGGTGCCTGTAAGGGTGTCTAGATAGAAGAAGATAGAGTTGTTCCATTTAACAGCTGTTGTCTGCTTGAGAGGTAACTGGAAAACCAATTGATAGTAGTGGAGGAGAGATTAAGGAGTGAGAGCTTAGAGAGTAGTAAGGTGTGAGAAATAGTATCAAAGGCCTTGGATAAGTCTAAGAAATGGGAAGATACTATGTTTATGGAGTCTTGAGCCTGGTTGATATTTTCAAGGAATGATAGGAGGGCAGTGGTGGTACTGTGGCCTGGTCTAAAACCATGTTGTGTTGGTGTGAGGAGATGATTGTCAAGAAAGTAAGGTAAGAGTTGAAGGTGAATACATTTTTCAAGAATATTTGAGATAGGGGAGAGTATGGCTATAGGATGAAAGTTGGAGATGTCGGTTTTGTTGCCTCCTTTATGTAGTGGAATGATGAAGGCCTTTTTCCAGAGAAAGGGTACATAGAATTCTCTGTTGGAGCTGTTAATTAGTATGCAAATGGTGAGAGAAATGCCTTCAGTGGCTAGTTTGAGAAAGTGGGAAGGAAGGTTGTCAGGGGCATTAGAATAGGGTTTTAGTTCATAAATTTTTTTATAGTATTGACAGGGATAGGTTTGAGAGAGAAAGGAGGGGGGAGAGTAACATTGGTGGAGAAAGGAGAGGACTGTGGTGGGGGAGAAGTAGAAGGGGAGATGAATTAGTAGTGAAGGTTGTGGTTAGTTTGACTATTGAGTTAATGAAGAAGGAGTTAAAGTTGGTGGCTATGATGTGCTCAGGAGCATTAGGGTCAGGGCAAGGGTTGTCTTTTTTCCAGGGTTTAGGAGGGTACAGCTTAAACAACTGTATAAATAAATGTAAAATACAGGCACTTTTTCCTGAGTGTAGAAAAACATTGTAAAATGTGAACTTCAAGATTGTTACAACATTGCCCCCTTGCTGTAAAGGAAAGTTAAGTCAAGCCTTTCAAATTTGTCTTTTGAAATTGAAATTATTTTATGACATTCTTTGATCATACCAAGGGTTACTAGCAGGTGCCCTTGACTCCCAGTGCTAGAGAGAAGTCAGCCTTTTTGAATCCTTTTGGCTTGTATGAGTTCACAAAGATGCCCTTTGGGATGAAGAATGCCCCAGCAACTTTCCAGAGGCTGGTAGATCATATCTTAGCAGGAGCAGGAAGGTTTGCCCTTACTTACATGGATGATATTGCTATCTACAGCCTTTCCTGGCAAGAGCACCTTCAGCATGTCAGGGAGGTGCTGGGCAGACTACAGACAGCAGGGTTGACCATTAAGCTGAGCAAATGTCAGGGGGGTATGGCAGAGGTCTCCTACCTAGGACATAGAGTGGGGGGTGGTAAGATAAGGCCAGAACCTGCCAAAGTGGAAGCTATTCCGGCATGGCCTGCACCTGTTACCAAAAAGCAGATAAGTGCATTCTTAGGGACAGCAGGGTACTACAGAAAGTTTGTTCCCAATTATGGCTGCTTCCCTCACAGACCTGACAAGGAAAAACAGAGCCAGTCAGCAAAATGCTAAGTTGCTAAGATGGAGTCTGGGGTTGCAAGCATATGATATGTCAGTGCAGCACCACAGTGGGAGTAGCAATGCCAATGCAGATGGGATCTCAAGACAGGGAATGGGGTGAGGTACACCCAGATAGACCTGACATTCTCAAGTGACGTTTCTCAAGGGGCACTTGAAAAACTTGTTTGAGTTCCCCGAGAAGGGGTAAGAGATGTGATGATTGGGGAGAGATGGGCAAAGGCTGCCAGCCTAGTCAAACAGAATTTGATACTGTCAAAGGAAAAATAACTTCAAAATGATCAACACACGGCAGGTTCAGGTTAAGGAACTTTAATCTTGCAGCAAGGACACAAAAACATGCTAATACAGAGTTTGTCTAACTAGAATCAGGAAGTGAAACTATTTTTATACATTTCTTACAAGGTATTGCCTACTAAGTTGACATAATAAATCACAAGTTCTTTCAATATTATTTCACAGCAGCTGTTTGTCCATGATTTTCTGCTGGCATATCAAGTTTACAAAAAAACTTCCTAAGAAAAACAATGTGGCCTTGATGACCACCGGTCTGATATAACTTCTCACTATGCAATGTTACCATTCAAGGTACTATGGCTAATTCGAGCACAAAGCAAGTACAGATTACAGTTCATTTTTTCAAGCAGTCTTTGTTTGATGTATCTCTTCTTTTCTGCAGCTGTGCATGTTCTCATAACATGAACAGGGCTGATTGTTCATATTCAATCACATTATATTAAACAGAATTGTTCTATTCATTCACTATTCATTCATTTTCCTGACCTAGCAGATAATCACCTGCTTCTCAGTACATTTCCAAAAGGCATAAACATGAATTTTGCTGTGCTAGCAAATACTAGGTCAGAGAGCATCTTGCAATTACAGAAAACATACTGCAGTTTGAAAAAGCATCTTATAATTTCATACAAAATTAAGCTGTACATAAAATAGAATGAAATGTGTTAACCCTTTTAGCTTCTAATAAGCACTAAACATATACATTAATACATATTTTTCTAACATTTCCCCCCGTTAATACTTTTTATTCTATTTTCAAAAGCATAAACAATTGCTTCTTCTCCTAACCTCTTTCTGTTCAGAATTTGCAGTTAAGAGAATCATTCAGTTTAAACTTACGAAAGTGTTTCACTCTTCAACAGTTCTTCAATTTCAGTACTTTGATATAAAGTCTCAGAAACTGACATGTCTATACAATCTTTGATCAATCTTTTCATGCAGGGAATACCACAACAAACACACACTCCTAATAGGAGTAATCCCACACAAATGGCAATCAGGATGTTCATTAGGATGCTACCCCACCCCCCAAACAAATTCTGGAAAAAGTCCATCAGTGGGTTTGGGCCTGGTTTGGTCATGGCCGACACTTGCTGAATCACCTCAAGATGGTCATTTATCTCATGCTAGTTGTCAGGAATATACGAACAGCACTCCTCTTTTATTAAAGCGCACGTACCCCCTTTCGCCGCTAGGGTGAAGTCAAGAGCCATGCGGTTTTGAAGCACCACAGTTCTCATAGCGTTCAGTTCATCAGTCATTAATTCGAGAGCAAAAAAGTTGCATTACTCATGACTTCGAGAAGTTTGGACAGTTTTCTCAGCTCCCAAATCGATTTCACTGCGCCATATGCAGGGGCTATACCTGCCCACGATATAATAGTGTCACTCAAGTCCATGTGTGTCAGTTTATCTTTGTTTTTCACGGAATTATGGTTTCTCCAGCCTGCTTCGATTCGTCCCACTGGATTTTCAGGCCTTCTGATTGGATTTCCGGTTTTCTTGGTGATCTCTCTGACATTTCGAATTTTTCCCTGAGGCAAGACTGCAGTGTGTCGTATGGCCGGAACCAGGTAACCCAAAAAACAACTGCCGGACCAGTTCTCAGGTAACCGTTTGTATGCCCTTTTCCCACAAACAAAATAACAATTCTCTACTTTAGTATTAATATACACTTGCCCTGCATGAAACATTTTCTTATCAATAATAGATAGTTGTTTTAAAAGAACAGGATTACGTTGTATCTCATCAATAGTCTTATGGATCGACTCAAGATATGAGTCATAGTTTGCATCACAGATATAACCTGCATTATTGGCTTTGGTATAACATTTGTAAGGAACAGTCACATTACAATTATTCCAACCTACCTGAACAGTATCATTTTTGTAAAAACATACAATTTCCTTTTGTGTAACAGGCAGGTACAATGCTATTTTGTCTTGTGATTTTACAGTCGTAGTATCAAAAAGCAAATTTCCCCAGGTCTCATTGACCCCTAGGGGGACAGCAGTCATTAATAATCCCCCGTATACTGTTGGTATAGCTGTGCAGATCCAGCAATTCGAAACATTAAAAGTTTCAGCATACACATATTTAATTACTTGGTAAGCGTTAAAGTTTGGATGCCAGTCTATGAATGATTCACGTTTATTCAGTTCAGCTCGTGTGGCTGGAAAAAGGAAAGGCCACAACAAAAAGATTAATGTTATCAGTATGGCCAACAGAATGATCATGCAATACTTCTGAGGTTGTTAAGCATTTCTATTTGCTCTGTATCTGGTCATTTTGTTCTTGTGTAACAGTAACAAGTTTTTTGTCCAGTTCAAAGTTTTTAACCAATTTACAGTGTGTCAGATGAATCCAGGATGCTCGCTCTGCGATCTTGACTGCAGTGGGTGTTGACAGTAGCACTTGGTACGGCCCTTCCTACTTTGGTGTGGTCCAATTTCTTTTCTTACTAACCTTCACCCAGACCCACGTGCCTGGGACTACTGCTGCTTCCGATGGTCTGGTTTGTTCTTTATCTGAAACAGAATTTAACTGCAAAAGTTGTTTATTACTTAAAAGTCATCTCATATATTCTGCAAGTGAACTGTCAGCCTCCTGGTCTGCAGGCATGAGAGGTTTCCACTGAGGTATATAATATGCCCTCCCAAACAGTATTTCAAAAGGAGTTAACCCCTTTGCATTTGGAATAGTTCTCATGCTCAACAGTGCCAGAGGCAGGCAGTGCACCCAGTTCTTCTGTGTCTCACTAATCAATTTCCTAAGTTTGTTTTTCAAAACCCCATTATGCCTCTCTACTAATCCTGTGGATTGGGGATGGTATGCACAATGGTTCTTTAAGGAAATTCCAAAATATCGGCTCGACTGTTGTATGGTTTGATTTACAAAGTGTGTGCCATTGTCACTGTAGATCTTTTCCGGTATGCCAAATCTAGGAATAATTTCTTTAACAAACACTTTTGCAACAGTAGCTGCATCTGGATTTTTGGTCGGAAAAGCTTCCACCCATTTGGAAAACATATCTATAATGACAAGACAATATTTCTTATTTTCACATTTGTTTAGTTCTATGAAATCCATACAGATAGTATGGAATGGGTATGGTGGTGTTGGAAAACTCCCTTGCTTAGGTTTCAGTGCCCCTTGTGCATGATGCCTGTTACAAACATGGCATGCTGCACAAAAATTTTTTGTGTAGTTTGTAAATCCATATGCAGTGAACACTCGGTTCACTAACTGTACCATCCCCCCTGTTGAGACATGGCACCATGGCTCAACAAAGCTGCATATCTAAACAAGTTAGACAGCAAAATTGGTTTTCCTTCTTTGGAGATGTACAGCCTTTTCTCAAGAATTGCTTCTCATTTTATCCATTTCTGTTATTCTACATTTGTAGTAAGTGTCTGCATTGTTTTTAACATTTCTAAATCTAAAATCTCAGAAGGTTATAATTCCTCACTCAAAAGAAATACTTCTGAAGCTGAAGCTGCCTGCTTTGCAGCTGTATCAGCTCTCACATTACCTTTTGTAATCCTATCCTGTTGCTTGGTATGAGCTACACATTTACAAATAGCTACTTTCTGAGGTAACTGAATAGATTCTAACAAATCTAAAATAAATTGTGCATGATTAATCAATTTACCAGTAGATGTTATCATTCCTCTATTTTTCCACTGTTGTGCAAAAACATGTACAGTAGAAAAAGCGTACTGGCTGTCAGTAAAAATGTTCACTCTTTTACCCTTTGCCAAGGTACATGCCCTTGTCAAAGCAATCAATTCTGCTGCTTGTGCAGATAAGTTGTGTGGTAAAGACTTCGCTTCTAAAATCTCAGTATCAGAAGCTACTGCATAACCCACTAGATTCTGTCCTGTAAGACCCCTTCTGCATGAGCCGTCCACGTAATATGTCACCTCAGCGTCATCCAAGGGAACATCTGTTAGATCTTTTCTAGGCAGTGTCTTTTGCTCAATCTCCTGCAGGCAGCTGTGTGGTGTGCCATCCGCAGGGGTGGGGAGCAAGGTAGATGGGTTTAAAGTTGTACATCGTTCAATTGTCATATGAGGTTGGCTCAAGAGTATAGTCATACAGGAAAGATGTCTAGCAGGAGAAAGATATGCTACTTTTTCTTGCAGTAAAATAATTGCGACTGCATGAGGCACTCTCAATGTGAGAGGGTGGAACAACACTACTGAGGCCGAAGCCTGTACTGCCATTGCAGCTGCAACTACTGCTTGTACACAGTGGGGCAGGGATCGCACCACTGGGTCCAGCTGTGATGAATAATAAGCTATGGGACGTTGCTTATCTCCATGTTGCTGTGTTAACACTGATGTCATGTAACCTTGCTTACAATCTACAGTTTGGAAAAAACGTTTATGATAGTTTGGTAATCCTAAAACTAATGAGGACGTTATCAGTTGTTTCAGTTTGCAGAAAGCTGATTCTGCTTCTGGTTTCCATTGCAATAAATCTTGTGCTGCCATAGGCTTCTTGTATATTAAGTTGGTCAATGGAGCAGACTCCAAGGCATAGTTTGGAATCCAACTCCGACAGAAATTAGTCGTGCCCAGGAAGGACATCATTTCCTTCTTGGTAGTCGGTTTGGGTGCTTGTAAAATTGCTATTTTTCTATCTTCATCTAATGTTCTGCCTTCTTTGGATATTACGTATCCCAGGTATTTAACCTGCTTTCTCCAAAGCTGCAATTTGTTTCTGTTTACTTTATGTCCTTGAGTGGCTAGAAATTGTAGTAATGCTATTGTATCTTCTCTGCATTCTTGCTGGGTGGGGGCTGCCAGCAGGATGTCGTCTACATAAAATAAAATTTGGCTGCCTCTTGGTGGGCTAAATCCTGCTAAGTTACTTGCCATCTCCTGTGCAAATATTGTTGGGCTTTCACAATACCCCTGTGGTAGTCACGTGTATGTATACCTTTTCCCCTGAAATGTGAATGCAAACCAATGTTGGCTGTCAGGGTGTATTGGTATCGAAAAGAATGCATTGCTAATATCTACCACAGAAAAATACTTCTGTTGAGGCTTCAAATCATTCAATAGGGTGTGTGGATCTGGCACCGTAGGTGCTCTAGGTATTACTGTGTCATTTACAGCTTGTAAGTCTTGGACCATATGCCATTCTCCATTTGCTTTCCTAACAGGAAATAAGGGTGTGTTACATGGTGAATCGGGAGATTCTACCAGTACTCCTTCTTTAAGTAAAGCTGCTATTATAGGTTTGATTCCTATTTCTGCATCCTTTCTTAAGGGATACTGTCTCTTTTGAGGTCTAAATGCTGATTTTGGCGTAATAGTAACTGGTCCTGCTGTACAAATTAGTCCTACATCTGATTTCCCTGTTGACCAGAGAGTTTCTGGTATGCTCCGTAAAGCTTTTTCTTCCTCTTCTAGTAAGAGTGCTAATAAGCTGTCCTCGCTAGACTGCAAGTGTACAGCTGGGTGTGTATGCGTTATCCAATTTATCTTATGCTTTTGTACTCCCTGTTCTGACAATTCTAACTCTGTTTGTTTTTCCCACTTTGTCACTTTTTCTCCAAGATCTGCCCATTTCACATTCTTGTCTTTAGTTAAACTAACGTGGTAATCGATTAGACTTATAAAGTGCAAAGAATTCCTGGGGCAATGAACAGCTAACTACACTGTTCCCTTCTGTGTCCCAGTACAGATTATGTAATACTAATCTGTTTGCATGGTTTTTAAACAGTTCTTGCTCATATTCCTTATCAGGTCCTGGTGTGCTACAAAAATACAGAGTACAGTGCAACAAATGCTGTTTATCAGTGTCAAGGGAGGGGGACTTACTGATGGCTATGGTCATCAGTTCTTTGGTTACTGCCCCTGGACCAGTCGTAACTAAGTCCTGGCTGTACCAATAAAATGTTTCACCCTCCGGTCACACCACAAAAGTATCCATTTGTCGCTGTGCTTTCATACCCTGCATAGTTGGTACTACTGCTATGCCAAATATCTGCATAAGATCTCTGCCCAAAAGGTTCACTGGGCATTTTGCAGAAACAACAATTTTGCTTTTCTGGGTCATCCCTGAAACAGCATCAGTTATTGCTATGTTATGGGAGAGTGGCTCCCGATACAGCTGTCCATTAGCTGCTTTCACTAATATGTAATCAAGTGATTCTGAATTTTCTGGTAGTTTGGAAGGATGTATCAGGGTTCGTGAAGCCCCTGAGTCACACAGGAATTTAACTTCCCTCCCCTCTACCAGAAGTGTAACTTCCGGTTTTGTGTCTGTTAAATAGAGCTCTAGGCTCAATAATGCTAAGTCCAAAATTTCACTTTCTTCACCATTGGTGATTTTTGTACTTCCTCTATTTCTTCTGTCACATCCTCTATTCCTTCTATCACGTTTGCATTTGTCTTTTCTTGGTTATTCCCTTCTAGTGATTCTTGACTATCATATTGTCAGTCCTCACCCTCCTTATCTTCCATGGCTACCTTCTTGTTTTGCTTGCAATCCCTTGCTAAATGTCCCTTTTTTCCGCATTTAAAACATTCACCCCTTTTCTTTCTCTCTTCAAACTCTTCTGATCGTTTATCAGATTGTTTGTTTCCCTGGACATGTTTCTTGCCCTTTTTTCCGGACTGTACTACATAAACTTCTTCTCCGTCTTCTACAGCAAATACTTGGGCTTTCTTTTTCTTTTTACTGTTAAAATGCCTTTCGGCATGCCTAGCATATCCAAGTAGTGACTGTAATCTACTTGTACGATGGTCTACCATGTGCTTTGTAATAAAGCTGTTTTTGGGCAAAATACTGCCTTTCAAAAATGCATTCTTTAATTGCTGCTCATATGAGGAATCATGTGTTTGGTCTTCAGGTACCTGCATTCCACAATGGTTATTAAAACACTCTAATAATCTAGCATAATATCTGTCAACAGTTTCACCTTCCTGTTGGATGCATTGATTAATGCAAGTCCAGTCTGCCCTAGGCTTCCACTTCTCAGAGATTCGGTCTGTTAGACCTTTCACTCTGTTATCCAGTTCTGCGTTGCTATGTGGGAGTGGCTTGTGTTCTGCGTCACGGGGATTCCAGTTGCCACTGATCATGTGCCAATCTGGACCTATTATCTGTCTGACTACTTTTTCTACTTCTTCTCCATTTAAATGATAACTTAACCTCATGCCCTGTAAGTCTTCTAAGAATTTTCTAAAATTAACTTTTGGATGGGGAATTCCCTCTGTGGCTTTCCGGATTTCTTCTGGTGTCCACGGTCTATATACTAGGAGAGTTGGGTCCTGTCCTGCCTGTCCTGCCCAAGGATTTGGTACTTCTATGAGTGGACATATCTCTTCTTCACTCATAGCTCGTGAAGTTTTATTTATTTTGTATAACTCAATATCTCCTCTTAAGTTACTTGTTCGAGACCTAGTCTCGATGGGATCTCTAACATACGGTCTTGGCTTTGCCGTAACAGCCGGGTATAGCAGAGGTGGACCAGCTTGTCCACTCACTTCATATTCTGGTGCAGAAAGCGGAGGGGGTGGAGGGGCTGATGCTATTACCAAATTATTGTCTTCTTTATCTAGAAACATAGCTTTTGAATTATTACTTTTTTGCTCCCTACGCTTTGCTTCCTCAATCCACCTGTGTGCCTGAGGAACACCCAATTGACGTTGCTTCTTTACCTGACCTTTTGCGTCAGCTTTAAGCTGTTTGACAAGTTTAATAAGTGAGGATTTTTCTAATTTGCCATTAAATTCATATTTATTAACCCATTTTGTATAGTATCTAACATTGTCGGCATGCTGTAATTGCATATATTTTGCATCTTCGGTTAGCGGTGGGTCTTGGGAACTTTTTGTGCACTTATTACCCATATTGTTCTGATTGTTAAAACATGTTACGTAACCCTTCTTATTCTCACGTGGTACCACGATTTCCTGTTTCACAGTTTATCTAGAGTAACTGTCTTACCTATTCTGTTTCCCTGATCTATGACAAGACTGCAGTATTTCTGTCCCTGACTTGTACAAAACAAATCTCCTGACAGATATTTCCAATCAAGTCCCTGATCTAAAACAGAAAAAAGGTAAATCTCACCTTACCTGAGCCTCCGTGATTGACCCACTCCTGGTTCGTACAGTAACTCATCCTACAGTCGCAGATCAGAAAAGTGGCTGGCCTCTTTTGAACGACAATTCAGTCGGAGGTCTTTCAAAGCAGAAGAACCAATGTGGTTTCTTCCCCATACGGTTTCATGCCACCTGGCCCATCTGACCTGAGGTGAAGTGAGAGTTTCCGATCCGGCGGACCAATCTGTCAAAGGAAAAATAACTTCAAAATGATCAACACACGGCAGGTTCAGGTTAAGGCACTTTAATCTTGCAGCAAGGAGACAAAAACATGCTAATACAGAGTTTGTCTAACTAGAATCAGGAAGTGAAACTATTTTTATACATTTCTTACAAGGTATTGCCTACTAAGCTGACATAATAAATCACAAGTTCTTTCAATATTATTTCACAGCAGCTGTTTGTCCATGATTTTCTGCTGGCATATCAAGTTTACAAAAAAACTCCCTAAGAAAAACAACGTGGCCTTGATGACCACTGGTCTGATATAACTTCTCACTATGCAATGTTACCATTCAAGGTACTATGGCTAATTCAAGCACAAAGCAAGTACAAATTGCAGTTCATTTCTTCAAGCAGTCTTTGTTTGATGTATCTCTTCTTTTCCGCAGCTGTGTATGTTCTCATAACACAGACAGGGCTGATTGTTCATATTCAATCACATTATAGAAAACAGTATTGTTCTATTCATTCACTATTCATTCATTTTCCTGACCTAGCAGATAATCACCTGCTTCTCAGTACATTTCCAAAAGGCAGAAACATGAATTTTGCTGTGCTAGCAAATACTAGGTCAGAGAGCATCTTGCAATTTCAGAAAGCATACTGTAGTTTGAAAAAGCATCTTATAATTTCATACAGAATTAAGCTGTACATAAAATAGAATGAAATGTGCTAACCCTTTTAGCTTCTAATAAGCACTAAACATATACATTAATACATATGTTTCTAACAGATACATAATTCTATCAACTGTATAAATAAATGTAAAATACAAGGCATGTTTTCTTGAGTGTAGAAAAACACTGTAAAATGTGAACTTCAAGATTGTTACAACATTGCTCCCCTGCTGTAAAGAAAAACTAAGTCAAGCCTTCCAAATTTGTCTTTTGAAATTGAAATGATTTTACAACATTCTTTGATCTTTAAAGTTGGTTCCGGTCAGGCTGGCTGAAGACATTCTGTCTATTGTGTTAACTAAGGACTAATTGCTAGAGTGTATACATGAAATGCCTTTTAGTGTTGTATTCTCCTGTGCAGGTGTTAGCTTGCTAAATAATGTAAATGGAGTTTCTATTAGCCTGGAAACTCAGAGCAGGTGTTAAGATGATGCAATATGAATACTGGGAAAACCTAAGTGTCAAAAATTATGTAATTTAGGGATGGCCTTAGAGACATGTTTGTTAGTAATGTTTAAATACTATTTCTCACAAGAGACCAAAAAGCATTTTGACTTTGGACATCTAACCCAGCACTGCATATGCTCTTTATGTGTGTAAGTAGGATTGTAGCACTGTGTTTTCTCTTAAGATTAGCTAAAGATTAGAAAGTTAGATTAAGTATTTTTCTTTGTGATCTTTGAATTCTTAGATATCTCTGTGGTGTTGTAGTTTTGTCTTGTGTTTTAATTATTTATTATTAAATATTTTTAAAACCTTCTACCTGGGGCTGGTTTATGTAGAGATAAGCTCTAGAGTGCATTGCATATTTATATAGAGTTTATTTTAATAGGCCACTATGATAAGCCTTACACTGTATAGTCACATTACCATTAGATAATAATATTGCACAATAATAATTGGACACCCTTTTAAGGGCCTTTTAGTAGCTGATATTATTAACTAGGTGGAGGCAGTAATTACTACCATATAGTCTAGGTAAAGGGGCACAGCTGGAGAATCTGTGTCAGCCTTTCTCAGGAGAGTCTGTGAAGTTGTATAAATACTTATCTCAAAGTGTGTGTGTGTTGTGTCAGCTACTTGGCAGGGACACAAAGTACTGGTTGGACAGAAAGGGTACTGGAGATTCTAGCTTGCCCAGTTAAGCTGAGACCTGGACCCTATAGCTGTGCCAGTGGGGAGTCTTATTGGGGACCTGGTGAGCAAGGGAGCAACCAGCCCCAGACTGACTGTGATGTCTGTGTGCACTTAAGGGAAATTGTACTTTACTGTGTGTATTAGTTATCCTTTCCTCTTCTAGGAGACAACCACCCTGGTGTTAGTGATGAGGATTGAGGTTCCTTGATTGCTGGGCCAGGGGATGGTCATCACAGGAATAATAAGATTTTGGTTGGAGGCAATATGTTTTTTAACTAAATTTTGGAGTTGTTTATATTCTGTGAGTGAGTTTGCTGTTTTAAGCTTTTGGTGACAGTGTCATCTAGAGGAAGGGGTTATAGAAGGTTCCAGTTCATTTGACTTAAAGTGTTGGAGAAGGATTGAAGGTTGAAGTTATTAAGGGTACAGGTAGAGATATAGTCATGCTGTAGATGCAAGGGGGAGGGAGATTATAGTGCAAATGCTGGTAAATGATCATTGAGTGAATTGGGTAGGGTGCCACTGTCAGTGATGTTGTTTGGATGGGAAACTAGTACCCAATCAAGGATAGAGCCTGAGGAGTTATCTTCAATGGGTCAGGTTGGAGAGTTAATTAATTGAGAAAAGCCATATAGATTTATACTATGGGGGTAGAGGTTGAGTGGATAGATGTCCAGCTGATATTAACGTCTCCTAGAATAATTGTTTAGTTGTTAATATTAGATGAGAGCCAAGACAGAATGTCTTCAAGTATAGGGATGTTATCACCTGGAGGGATGTAAAGGGTTGCTATCAGTATATTTTTGTGATTGTTAATCTTTAGGAGAGACAGGGTTAATTCTGCTGAAGAAAATTGGGGTACAGGGTTGGTATAGGGGTAACTGTCAGGAAGGAGGAGAGAAGGAGGGCTACTCCACTTCCTTTATATGACTTCTGTCATTTCTAATGATTCTGTAGTTGGGAAGGGTACTTTCAGAGTCTGTCAGGTGGGGCTTGAGCCAAGTTTCAGAATGGACAGGATATCAGGGTGGTAGTGTGAGAGCCAAGCATGGAAGCTGGGTATCTTGTTCCAGAGGCTTTGGTCATTAATGGTGACAAAAAGGAGAGACTTACAGGGAGAGGACTGAGGAGATGGAGAACAGTTAGAATTAAGTTGGGCAGTAGGTCCTGGATTAGGGTGAATATCACATGATAGAAGGATGGTGATTTGACACTGAGGTATTACCTGAGACTTTACTTGGTAGAATACAACTTGTAGCTAGGAATGAGGTTTACAGAAGGGAGGGAGGAAGGGGAGAGCAGTCTGCTTATTTAGTATACTTGCCTGATACTAGACACACACACACACACACACACACACACACACACACACACACACACACACACACACACACACACACACACAACCCCCCCACACACACACATGGTCACTACTGTTGGATTTGAACCTATCTTGTTACACAATCTAGATAGCAAAGTAGCCACTGTACATGCCACAGAAAATATCTGATATCTGCAGGGAAAGAGTGCACTTTTGAAATAATGACCCCATCAGGCTGTTGCAGAGAAGATGTTTGGGTTAAAAGTAGGGGCAAAGCACTCTCCCAGTGTAAATGCTTCTCCCGATTTTGACTGGAGACAATGTATCACTTGTTGAAGCTATAGTTCCCTGACACTACAGCCACACACACTCGAATGCAAGTTCACAACTGTTAGATTTGAACCACCTACCTGTCTATTTATACAGTCTAGAGAATGCAGGATCACTTACAAGGGCCACAGGAGAACTCTGACTTTAAATTTGTGAAAATGCACATTTTTGAGGAATACTACATCAGTGTCTTGCAAAGGAGCTAGGTGGCTCACAGGTTTTCTGAAAAGGCATGTGTCTTGACATGTAGAATTAACAACAATGTGCTGATGGAAAGCAACTATGTAATGCAAAGATAACTTATTTATCCTGTCATTCATGTACATTGTGGTTGTCTGAGTGACATCTACATATCTCACAGTATGGTGTTTTGATGAAAGTCACCCTTGTGAAACAGTGGATTGACAACCAAGCATCCATGAATGTTCAGCTCTGGATGACTGTATGCAAAGAGTAATTATTTGTTATGTGATTTTCACTTGTATTGCTTCATGACTGGACAATGTACAGTGTAAATACAGACAGACAGTTCAAGAATATGATAGTGCATTGCTGAAATAATCTGATAAAGTATGTGTGAAAAGGTTCCACAATGTTGTACATCATTTCCAAGTGTAAGTTTTGGAGTACAGACATACCTTTATATAATTATATATTCAAGCAACATCTCGATGAAATCCAGTGGTGAGTACAATACTCCATTAACATATACAGAAGTTGTACAATCCACTCACAATTTTTTAAAATATCTTCCTGAAGCACAACTCTGACAAACTTATTTGCACAAAATGACAAGGTATTAGAGCATGCATAGTCATATCTTGAGATGTTGAAGTTAGACCTGGAATTAGCAGTAATCTATTATGTCCTGTGGCAACCTCAGCACAAATATGAAATATAGACATAAAATAATTAAGAATGTTGTGAAATCTGGAAAAGATATATTTTATGTTAATGTTTCATGTGTTAAGATTTGCACATTTGTAATGATACTTGCAGTACTTGACTCATTAGGTGTATGCCACAGGTGTATAATGACACAGCTGTCATATGTTGTGAATGTCCACTTATTTGATGCATGTTGCAGTTGCTGTAGAACCGTGGTAACATGATGAGGGCATAAGAAGAATAGTGGTGGATTAATAACATGTGCAGCACACACAAACACATACTATTAAGACTTGAAAACATTACCTACTTATATGACACATGTCTGGATTGACACCCTTGACAGCATAAAATAAAGGTGCACAGACCAAACTATCATCTCAGCTCACCACATAGGAGTTCTTACTTTCTTAAATTAAAATCACATATTTGAAGGGACAGTGACAATAGACTGAAGCAATGGAAAATGTAGGCACTAGTCTTCATCACAATAATGACAAATGTAATATCACATAAGGTGTTCTTTACATCCAGTGGCATAATAAATGATCCAATGCAGAACAGAGATGTGGCATCATAAGGTTTTATGTGTCATGATTTACGCATTTTCAGGAAACATGGATTACATTAATCATTATATGGATGATTCAGGTTTATAGCTGCACAAGCCTTCATATCTGGTGACTGGCAATGCATTTCAGGCATGCTGTTAAGCAGTAGTCGTATGCGTTTGCAGGACATGATTGTGTAATGAAGACAGTACATCTATAACAGACATGCATGAGTCATAATTAATATACTTCAGAACATGAATGGAAATGAAACTGCATTGATCCTATTACCTTATATGTGTGTGTAGCAGCAGCATTGTCTACATATATTTGTAAACACATAAAGCCTTGATTGGACCTAATGTCCTGCAGTAATTTCTTGGAAGATATAAGCATTTCATGAATGATTATAAAACACATGAAGGACGAAACATGCTAATGCTTGTGGAAACCCAGACTATGAAAACACTATGAAGCAAGGATGTTTGTGGGAAGCACGCTTCATGACACTATTGTAACAACCCATATGGTATACATTCAATTGTGCAGCCTGGTCATCATATGATGACTGTCTCCTCATAGTGATGTCAGTCTTTACATAACACAGTGAGCTAATCACAGTAGACTGATGGGCATCAGACTAATGCATCTGAAGACAAACGTTCATACAATTTTGCCATAAGCCAAGTACATCCATTTTACATAAGTTACAGGTGCTACTCAGTGCTGAGCATCATGCAAATGCTGGGGAGAAAGACTTAGGGATATTTTTTAAATCATGCTCTCATAAACTTTTAGTATAATAGGTTTTCTGTTAACATGCATTTTCTGACTGATATGAAGTCTGAAATTGAATGTTTGTCATTTCTTAATGACTTTGACTTGACAAAAATTCACAAATTTTGTGATGAACACAGCAGAATTAAGATACTGAACTGTGACCATCCTTAAGAAATCTGTCACTTAAGAGGTTCTGTTTTGTAAAATGAAATGTTTTCAATATGGATCAAGAAGCTTAGGAGAGTGGAAACATAATGTGGACAGAGAGAGGATATTGGAGGGTTAATAATATGTGCAGAACACAGTTAACCGTATACTATTAAAATGGAAAAAGACATTACATAATTATATGACATACTTCTGGATTCTAACCTCTGGCAGTATAAAATAAAAGGTTATAGATTGGAGCTTATTTCAGCTCACCAACTAGGAACTCATACTTTGTTAAGTTAAAATGACACATTTAGAAGAACACTGACAAGTAGGTAAGGAACAGGAGAGTATAAGCATCAGCCTTCATCACACTTATATCAATAATAATATCATTTATGATGTACATAACATCCAGCAGCCAGACAGAAGTGCAAGAATAATTTTATCACACTGTGACACTTTTAGTCTGATTGCTATAGTGCAGTTTGCTTAAGCATGTTTTCACAGAAGTAACTGCAGTATTAGTTAAAGGGAAAAACTCACCAGGTTTTGCTATAACAAGTGACCTGCCATTTACAGTCACTTACTACTGCTGCTTGATGCCAGGTATTGTGCAAATACTGAGGACAAGCAATGAAAAGTCCAAAGGGGGAAGAGGAATGGAGAGACAGAGATATATTTGTGATTTCTAAGCCATTTCTGCCCATCTTTGCATTGTGTTACTGGTAGGTTTGTCATCATAATTATTCTGTCAAAATCTGTAGAATAAAGTGTTCCCAATAGGGACCAAGCAGGTTAAAGCAGAGACAGGATAGTTTTGTGTAAATAAAATATGTATACAACAGCTGCTCACAAAAGAGTCCTCTAAAAAACATTCAATAGAACTTTACATACTTCTGGATTTGAGCCTTTTCAGTATGCAAAACAGAATCTACATACCTGAGCATTACGTCAACACACCACCTTGGAACACCTACTTCACAAAATTAAAATAAGGAAACAATTGAATCAAAGGAGAATGTATGCATTAGTCTTCATCAAAGTAATGTTGTTGTGTCTTTCGGCTTTTCCCGGTTAGGGGTCGCCACAGCGGAAGTCCGCTAATGATTGGCAGTAGATTTTTACATGCCGGGTTGCCAGCCCTGATGCACAACCTTCAACGAAGGTACGCCCATTCACGCATGTCTCCACACAGGAGACGCTCTAGCTGAGAATAGTCTTCATCACAGTAATGATAATTGTAAAATCCCATAAGGTGTAAATAACATTCAGCAGCCTAAGAAATATCTCATAATGCTGCTGCCTGTCTGTATTTCTATAGCTCAACAGGGTAAGTACATTTACACAAAGGTAACCACACTGGTATGGTCTAGGGCAAACTTTAGCAGGTTATGCCACAGGACATGAAACATCAGTCACCATTACTCAGCTTTTTTGCATGATGCCAAGCTATATGCAAGTACTGGGTACAAAATGTAAAGGCTTTTTGTATGGGCCATTTCTGGCCTTGTGTGTTAAGTGTTATTTTATTTTCTGATCAGATTATATGTGTGAAAAGGGGATGCTAGGATGGGGGGGGGATTAGAGGGGAGGACTCAAGGGAAAGAATACCAGAATTTGCAGTATGGTGGTAGGAGATCATCATAGCTATCCACTTCATCACAACATAAATGTAGAATTGTAATCAAAATTTTATGAATTTGGTAAGTCACCACACCAGGGATGGGTGACAACAACAGAATGATGATGTATAGTCTGTTGATCCAAATCAGATGTGCCAAGAAGACACAGAGGTGAAGGGGAAAGTTTTGTATAAGACTATTTTTTCACAGGGCTGGTGCCTTTTTTATTTTTAAAAGAGACAGAACTGCTGGGGAAGGTGTTAGGAATAAGAGGGTCAGGTATGTACGATAGGTTAGGTAGCAGGGACAGACATACAGGACATACTACACACACACAGATGATAATGGATACAAAAGCTTGGGAGACAACATGATTAGGGAGAGGTAGACCAGAGGGGCATCAGCTTCTAGCTTGACTTGATTATTCAATGCATGACTTTCTCAACTCTGCCAGTTTGGGCACTGAGGTCCCTCTCCATTACTTCTATCAGCAGCCCTTTCAACCCCTGACAGGTGACAAAATCACTACCTCCAGTACTACTCCCAGTGGGTACCACTGTAAAAGCAGCTGGGGCAGACCTACCTGACACAGGTGGTGTAGGTAGGCCAGGACTTGTGGAGGAAACACTGAGAGGTTGTGACCTAGGTGTGCTACCTGTGATGGTGCCACCACAGCCATCTGTGGGGATATGGCAAGCCAAACTCCAGTGGTCAGTCTACCTCCCTATGCTGTAGGTCATTTGGATTTCAGCAACAATGTAGCCCAAAAGAATAAAAATAAAAAAAAAATGAGAGATAGGGTTGGGGGAAACAAAACAGAGATAATAATATCAATGTTATGCCACCTTGTTATTTAAATGCATAAATAAATATGACACATAAATATATACACCTTTGCCACATCCAGATTTGATGTGATGGTATAGATATGTCATATCATAAATAAATATCATTGTTATTATATTTGAAATGAAAATACTTATTTGACTGGCATACCAATGCATTCTTTTCAAGTTAATAACTTCATTTACCAAAATTTAATTGGTAATGTAATTTAATATTGCATTAAAGATTTTAGAAATAATATCCAAGAATTATAACTAATTTCTGCTTCTGGGTATTGAACCTACACATATATTTAAGCTAGTGCACTCATTGCCTAACTCAATCAGCAATACCTATTAGAACACGTATATATGCTTGAGCTAAAGCTTAGGTATGACTGCTCATCCTAATATGGACTAATGGCCAGAAAAGTATTATCTGGCTTGCATTAATACCTGATAAGTACTTTTCCTATGCTACTTTGATGCAAGCCAATCTGTCCTGATGCACCTCTCAGCTGTGTGCTATATCTTTGCAGGAGAGAGAAAAAAAAGAAATGAAAGCATAACGAATAACTGTATTGGCTAGCTAATCGATGCTATATCATCAAATGGTGACAGGCCACTATACTTACATGACTAAGGGGTATTGGCAGTCTTAAATTCTTCCCTCCATTGCCATGAGGTCCAGATTGCACCGCTTTATGTCACTGTAAGGGGGACAACATTGTTCCTAGTAGGTGGAATGCCAGTTGCACTGGAAACAGCCTTGGCCACGCTGTTCCAAGTGTACTATACTTGCACTGAGACCTGGTATAATCCTCCTGCAGAAGTCTATGGCTGTAGTGCTTGACAAGGAGTTCATTAAATATCCTGAACTTCTCTTCACACCATATCTATTCTCTAATTGGAGCACTATTCTCACCTTTACCAGCCACATCTATAGAAGTACAGCTAAAGCTATGCATCTGAAATGGTTCCTAAATCTGAACTCACATGTAAAAACCTGTGCACAGAAACAACACACAGCCTTGCCAGCTA
This sequence comes from Protopterus annectens, assembly GCF_019279795.1. Classification (NCBI taxonomy): domain Eukaryota; kingdom Metazoa; phylum Chordata; order Ceratodontiformes; family Protopteridae; genus Protopterus; species Protopterus annectens. Next base: position 799,849,852 of record NC_056725.1, read on the forward strand.
CATTTGCACAATTGAAACCACAAAACTGGCTTGATAGACACATTGGCAATAATTACATCACAAACAATGAAGGTGTGAACTATGACAGGGAGATTTAGCCATGTGTGGTGATCATCCTATTTACAAATGTTTAATGTTAAGCACTGAATTGCTGGTTGGAGGTAAAATTATATGAATTGTGACATACTTTTCTGTTGGGGCTTACACACTAGTAAAACTGAGTAGTACCACATTGGAGTAGAACCCATGAGAAAAAGAAGGAAAATGTTAACCTTTGCTTATTAACTTTCAGGGTAAAGCGGGACTTCCTTTTTTTAGTGTTTATTTGATATACACTAATTCACAAAGGAATGGAGATATACTTAAGACATGCCTGTACGTGTATGACTTTAAGTAGTCATGATGCTGCATTTCTACGTAAAAGGCAGGATTTGTGGTTGTAAATACATTTCAGATGCATGAAGTTGCATGACCTGAGTAATACATGTTGGCTTATGTTACATATATACTGTTATAAATACATACTTATGATATATGATAACTCATAATTGTAACAAAACTATTGTGCACATCATAGTAATGCCAGGTTATTTTGCATTAACTATCATCATTATTATGTATAACATAGCAAGCATTAATGATACATTTGATGCAAAATTATATTCATGATGCTCATTTGTTACAGTCCTAATCAAAAGTATGTGACAGATGTCATTCAGATCCTTCTGTCTAAATATCTATAAACTGGATTCATACCCTGCATTACCTGTCTTCTTTCTCTGCACACACACACACTGTATTTACACCTTGTGCCACAGAGCTAAGCAGCTGCCAGGTGCATCTTCTTAACTCAGTACTGCCTAGAGTGCTGATGGATGTGTGATGGCATCAAGCTCGTTTTCACTAGAGAAGGCAGCCCAAATTAAATTTTTCATTTTATTTCAGCTTTGAACCACGATTGTACACTGCCAAGTGGTCTGCACATGCAAAAGGCAAATAAACAAAAAACAAGTATACTAAAAAATTAGAATTAGAAGTATAAATAAAACAATTAAAGGGTGTATCTAGCAATCAACAGAGTCCTTGCCTTATTAACCTGACACAGTGATCCTTTTCACATCTGCTTACTACATTAGAACAAGTATTTGCACTATGCATTATTGGGAATTCATGTAATAACAACTCTTCAGAAAGGAGATACACAACAAATTATAGTAGCCCCTTTTTGGCACAGCATATACAATAAGTAATGACATACTTTTAAATTAAATTTATCACTGTCAAGATGACTACTTGGGAGATATGGGAAGAAATCCAACATATATGACATATATCTCAATATTTCTCATGTTAATGCTTTTGTGTTATCACACTTTACAAACTATGTTACATCATTCATAACAGTTGTTGTTATTAATAATTCTCCAAGAAAAATACATTCATGACAGGCAAGTCACAAGGATTAGAGGTAAGATTTTTATCACTTTTTGCACAGACTTAAGCCAATTCAATTCATATATGAAATGTATGCAAAGAGATATTATGATCCCCTCATTGAAAACATATTTAAACTGGCTTCAAACCTTGCATTTCCTGCCCTCTTTCTCTAAAGTCATTACACTTGCACATTGTGCCAATAAGATAGGTAGCTGATAGATGCATTTTCTTGGGTCTATATTATGTTATCGAATGCTGGTAATGTTGAACACCACAACACCGACACATAATGCGTGAACTACGGTAATGGCGAACGTACAAAACTGCGAAACATGAAATGTCTAAGTGTGATGGTTGGCCCATCTGTGGTATAGCTCTGTAAGGTAAGTGTGTGATAGTTATGGACCTTAGGGTTAGAGTGTGGGTTAAGGTAAGTGCATAGATAGGTAATGTATATAAGGTTTAGTGTAGGGTTAGAAGTAGGGTTTTGTTAACTGCATGTGTGTGGATTATTTGTTTTGTTTGAATATATGTCTGTAGGCTAAGTGTGCGATAGTTGCGGACCTTAGGGTTAGGGTGTGGGTTAAGGTAAGTGCATAGATAGTAATGTATGTAAGGTTTAGTGTAGTGTTAGAAGTAGGCTTTGGTTTGTGTATGTATGTGTTTTATTTATTATGTTTGGGTATGTAGTATGTAGAGCGCTGTGGTGTTGGCTGACTAAGATGGTTCGAGATTTGAAAATTCGCAGTTTAGGGGGTTTGACGTGTTTGCGGTTCGGCCTTTGTGTGTCGGTGTTGTGGTGTTTGGCATTGCCAGCATTCAATAAGGTAATCTAGACCCATTTTCTTCACTCAGTACTGTCCAGAGTGCTGATGGTTTCCTTCCAGTGCCAGTCTCATTTGTGCTACAGATGGCAGCAACAATGAAATATTTCATTTTTTTTTCAGGTGTTAACCTTGGTTGCATACTGCTGAGTGGCATGAAAATGCAAAAGAAAAAAATAAAACATATGAAAAACTTAAAACAATCAAAGTGCATATCTAGGAATAACCAGAGCATGTAGTGCATTAAACCAACACATTCACCTTTTCACATCTTGCCACACCAAAAATTGAAGTTGTGCCACACATTATCAGAGCTTTGGGTAATGCCAAGTGATGTTAAAAGGGAAAGACAGCAACTGGCATTTGATCTCTTTTGACACCACAGATACAATTAATACTAACAAATTTCAAAGGATATTTCTGTTAGTATTACTATTTGGGAGATATGTTGATGTAATCCATTGTATTTAATAAAGTTTTCACCATGTCATGTTACTACTTTTATGTTATCACCTTATGCATTTCATATGTTGTTCTTAATACTGAGAATAGTTGAGTTTTCAACCACAATGTATTCATTACAGTCCACTAATCAAAACCTTCTAAATACCACCAAAACTAATAATGATGATGGGAAGTTTCTTTTCTCAAATACAATCTCTATAATTTGGAATAAGTTATCAACCCCACTGACCTCCAACCGCTCTACTACACAATTTAAAAAACTACTAAAGTCACACTTTATGAGCACTTGGTTATGCTCTTGTGACTCTCCTGGGTAAGCACCTCCCTGAAAGCACTACAATTCATCATATAAGAATATGCAAATTCACAACAAAATATGCAAATTCACAACAAATCTATCATTAACTGCATTAAATGAATGTTTGTGTCTCTTACTGTATATTACACCATTGCTTAATTAGTCTTCTCAGTCAATTACTATACTTTGTTGATGTGCTATTCATGTAATTATTATCACTATATTTTTATATAACCTGTATAACTTAATATCTATGTATACACATGAATGCTGAAATGCACAGGAGACACTCGAGTTGCAGCTGTTGACAAGACCCCTATTCAAATCATAGCTAACTAAAGGCCCACAACTTTGACTCAAGATGCCCACTCCAGCTATCTGGAACTCTTAGAATCTGTCAAGATTCAACCCTTTCCCCTGATCATAAGTGACTTTAAGTATCCAACCATAAACTGGAAGAACTATTCATGCCAAAACACAAATACCCAGATTCCTTGATTTTGCCAATGCAAATGCTTTGGACCAGCTGGTTGAGACCCCCACAAGAGATGATAATATCATGGACTTGGTATTAACCAACATGGGTAACTACTGTCACATTCCCACAGTATCATCCTCCCTGGTATGATCCGACCACAAATTGGTCACTTTCAAAGTCACCATCTCCCCTGGCCTCCCCTTCCCCCCAGCAAGGGTCAAATAAAAATACTTCTCCAAAGCTGATTACAACCTCCTGAAGGAAGGTATAAACAGCTTCACAACCCCTCACCTCTATAAGAACTGGCATATATAAGCAAACCTACACCAAAGTACTATACAAGCATTTATATAACTGCAAGGAATCAGAAATACCAGACAGGACAAAATTCTCCTCCTCCAGGAAGAGTAAAGCTGTCTGGTGGACATATGCAATAAATAAACTCTATAATAAAAGGGACAAATTGCGGTCCAGGACCAAGAAGGAACATATGCCTAATTGGAGGCAATCTCTCCTTAGCCTGAATAAGCAAATAAAAGCAGTAGTGAAATCCACCAAAGCAAACTTATAGTCCAAACTGGCCACATCTACTAAAGACAATGATAAGGAATTCTTCACATATGTCCACAATCTCAAAGAAAGCACTCATATCTGCTTAGAACTGATGGTCAAGGACATCACATACACAAACGCCATAGATATAGCCAACTTGCTGGCAGACAGTTTCAGTGAAAACTTCACCCCTCTGTCCCCCATCAGTAAATCAGGACATCCCCAGCACCTGCTCCCTCCACTTATCTCTAGGGGAGCAAGTCATCACTGCCCTCTCAAAGGCAAAAAATACAGCCTCCATGGGACCCGATAACATCCCAGGCTGCATCCTACATGAACTCAGGTAGGAACTTGCAGCACTATTAGGCACTCTATTCAACCAAATTCTGAATACTGGCTTCATCCCAGCTGAGTGTAGGACAGCCACTATCATACCCCTGCACAAAGGTGGAGTGTCCACCAATCCAGGAAATTATAGAATCAGTCTAACTAGCCTGATCTGCAAGGCCATGGAACAGATCATCATGGGCCTGATTAACAAGGACATTGGCAACTTCCAAACACTCGAGCCCACACAGTTTGATTTCAAGGGGAGGTCATGCCTGTTAAATTTAGCCGATTTCTTTGAGACAGTCAGCAAAGCCATGGATGAGGGGAAAACAGTGCACACTACCTACCTTGACCTGGTCAAAGCCTTTAATACTATCCACACTCAGGTATAATAAACAAACTCTCTCAACTAGGCATCAATCCGTATGTTACCAGATGGGTAGCAAACTGGATCACTGATAGAAGCCACCTAGTCAAAATAGAAGAAGCCACCTCAAGCAGTAGGCTTGTAATTGAACAGTGTACCCCAGGGATCAGTCTCAGGGCCTCTGTTGTTTGGGATGTACTTTTCTGAGGTGCAGACCAGAACCAGTGGGCTATGGCTCATCAGATTTGCAGATTACTGCAAGCTGGGTACTGTCATCAATTCCTGTAGTGGTGTGGACATCATCCAAGTGGATCTGGCCCAAACAAATGACTGATGCCAGAAACATGGCATCAAACTGAATGTCAAAAAATGCATCATCATCCCCTTTGTGGAGAGTGATATCCCCACAAATTATCACATTAATAATAAGGTCTTAATCATGCAATCCATTGTGAGGGAGTTGGGCACCCGGGTTGATAGCAAACTGAACTTTGAGCACCATATTGCCTCTGTTGCACAGAAAGCTTTCTACATGGCACACCCCATTAGTAAGGGTATCTCATCCAGGGACAAGGAGGTCATAACATCCTTGTATTCTTCCCTTATAAGACCCACTGTTGAGTACAATGCCCCTTTCAGCATGTACCTCACAAAGCACATGCAGCAGCTGGAGAGACAACAGAGGTTCCTCACCAGGAGAATCCAGGGTCTCAAACATCTACCCTACACAGGTAGGCTAAAATCCATGTCCCTCTACTCAGTCTCATACAGACTCCTCAGAAATTACCTCTGTCTGGCTTACAAAGCAATCTCAGACCCTGACTTGATGGGAAATGCAAATCCCTATTGCACAATAGCAGTGTGCAATAGATGACTCAAACATATTTTCAAGTAGAGGTTCTCTCAACTTTGTCTTATTAAATGAAAATATGCATATTAATAATGGCACACAAACACCACAACATCTAGATTTGAACCTTGGTACTATGTCATGGTCATGATAGAGTCAGACTATTTTCACTATTTGCCACAGAAGAAGAGGAGGAAGTAGCTTACATATACCAAACTGTGGCATTATATCACTTTACACTAAAGTTCCTAAATAAGCCTTTTTGTACAGTTGTCCTTTGTAAACTCCAGTAGATATATAGATGAATGGTACATTTGCAACAGTTAAGCAACTAATTCCTGCTGTAATAGCAAAAAATATTTGCAATGCTGTAGTTTTTTCTGACCTGTCTTTTGAGAGCACTATTCCCCTTTTTTATGTTAATCTGACACAAATGCATTGTCATTTGCATTTATTATAGCATGTGCTTTTATTAGTTAAGCGTTATGTAGTTGATATGAATTAAAGACAACAACTTTTACTCAGAGGCACAATTTGATCATAAGCATAATACAAATATTATAAAGGGTTTCTTTCCTAAGTCAATGTAATCCCCTAACTTTCTGTTAAGTAATTCTTCCTGACACACCCTCAGTAAATGTACATCAAATTAACAGGAGTATGAAACACTTAATTATTCCACCATTTGCACTAATCATTCACACTTGCAAGCCCTTAGCAAGTAACACTTTTCAGTGCTCACTCTTGCACTGCTAGGGCATGTTCACAGAATCATGTAGGTCCCTACACCATGTTCACCTTACCAGCACTTAGTGCATATTGTGTTATTCATGAATGATAATGATTTGATACCTGATTTGCATATGCGTAACACTCACAGGGCTGACTTTGCACTATATAAAATAATTGTGTAGGTAAAACTGTTTGGCTCCACACAATTCTGGATACTATTATTTGAGTTTTGTGTACTTTCAGAACTGTTTTTTTCTGCAAATTTATGTTACTGTTTCTTACAAAGTGATATACTCTGACATTACTTTGCATTACATTTCACAATACCATTGTTTGTTCCCTACATTACTTGTCTATTGCTGTTGTCTTAGCCATATCTATCAATTATTTTTTTAATTAAAAAAAGTTTTTTAAAGTAAATGTTACCTGCAATTATAGGAACATTTATGTGTGAATTTGAAAACTTGTTCCAAAAATGTGTTATATCATTATTAGCAATGTTAGGAGTTTTACAGTAGTAATCCAAGAAATGTGTTAAGGCTGTGATATATATTTGACTGCCATCAACACATCCAAATAACTTTATTAACTTTAATTAAGTATACATGTCTGTAATGATGCTATGTGGTACAGAGTTATACAGTGTTAACATCCTTACAGAATTTTATCCAAGCTTTTAATTTACACAAATATATACATATATATATATATATATATATATATATATATATATATATATATATATAAAATGTTTTTTTTTTAATTGTCGGGGGGAGTTACATTTCTGTAATACCTGTGCCTAGTCATAGAGAGCCTTATATTTTAATTTATTTTGAGTTGTTGTTGTTGTTTGTCTTTCGGCTTTTCCCGGTTAGGGGTCACCACAGCGGAACGCCGGTCCGCTAATGATTGGCAGTAGATTTTCATGAATGCCGAGGTGCCAGCTTGACGTCCAACCTCCAACAAAGGCACACCCATTTACGCATGCCTTCCGAATGCCCACCCAACCGTGGGGAGGACATGCAGACTCCACACAGAAGGCACTCCCTGCACTCCAGCCGAGAATCGAACGGGAGAACTTCTTGCTGTGAGGCAACAACACTACCGCTGCACCACTGTGGATGTATTTTAATTTATTTTGAGTATGATGCCTAAATAAATTCATACATATTTCTTTTGTTAGCCCTCACACTTTTTGTATAATTACCTATTTTTTCCATTTCATATATTTCATGTCATACAGGGCTATGATGCCCAATACATCTGGTTCCAGAAAATTGCCATACACAGATGCGGAAAATGAAGCAATCATACAGGTACTATGGCAACATGGCTCATTCCTTTTAGACAGGGGCAGAGCTAAAAAGTCCTTCTGTGACCGTAACTAGGAACGGGTGGTCCATGACATCATGACATATATGTAGCTGGAGGACGTGGTTATGATTACCAGAAAATAACACATCAAGCAAGTGATATGATCAAACATGCCGTATAAGAAATCATTTATATTGTATATGCTATATTTTTTATCTTCTGTCTGTATCTATAACTATGCATTTATCTATCTATTTGTACACATGTATATATATTTTATATATATATATATATATATATATATATATATATATATATGTGTGTGTGTGTGTGTGTGTGTGTGTGTGTGTGTGTGTGTGTGTGTGTGTGTGTGTGTGTGTGTGTGTGTGTGTGTGCGTGTGTGTGTGTATGTATACATATATATGTATGTATACATATATATATATATATATATATATATATATATATATATATATATATATATTTATTTAATTATTGTATTTGACATTTGTTGACTGGGTTAGTCCAACTGGGACAAAGCCCTTTTTCAGTGGAGGCCTGGAGAGATAAGTTCCACAGTAAATACATTCAAATTGAGTTGAAATATAATAATACAAAATTACACCGACATAAGCAGTAATAAGTTAACATACATAGCAAATAGAATATACATATTAGCATGAGGAGGTACAGAGGAGCGATCAAGAAATAATACTGATAGACATTTAACTATTCTTCTTCTTCTTTCGGCTGCTCCCGTTAGGGATCACCAGAGCGGATCAACTGTTTCCATTTCTTCTTGTCCTCTGCATCTTGCTCTGTCACACCAACCACCTGCATGTCCTCTCTCACCACATCCATAAACCGTATCTTAGGCCTCCCTCTTTTCCTGTTACCTGGCAGCTTCATCCTTAGCATCTTTTTCCCAATATACTCTGCATCCCTCCTCAGCACATGTCCAAACCAACGTAATCTTGTCCCTCTGGCTTTGTCTCCAAATCTTCCAACCTGGGCTGACCCTCTAATATACTTATTCCTAATCCTGTCCATCCTCATTACACCCAGTGCAAATCTTAACATCTTCAACTCTGCCACATCAAGCTCTGACTCCTGCCTTTTTTGTCAATGCCACAGTCTCCAACCCATATAACAAAGCTGATCTCACTACCCTCTTGTAGACCTTCCCTTTCACTCTTACTGGTACTCGTCTGTCACAAATCACTCCTGACACTCTTCTCCACCCACTCCATCCTGCCTGTACTCTTTTTTTCACCTCTCTTCAACACTCACCATTACTCTGAACTGTTGATCCCAAGTATTTAAACTCATCCACCTTGGCCACCTCTTCTCCCTGCATCCTCACCATTCCTCTATCCTCCCTCTCATTCACACACATATATTCTGTCTTAGTCCTGCTGACCTTCATTCCTCTTCTCTCTAGAGCATGTCTCCACCTCTCCAGAGTCTCCTCCACATGTTCCATACTCTCACTACAGATCACAATGTGATCTGCAAACATCATAGTCCACGGGGACTCCTGTCTGATCTCGTCTGTCAACCTGTCCCTCACCATTGCAAATAAGAAAGGGCTTAGAGATGATCCTTGATGTAATCCCACCTCCACCTTAAAAGCATCTGTCCCTCCCACCACAGACCTCACCACTGTCACACTACCCTCGTACATATCCTGTACCAGTCTTATATACTTCTCTGACACTCCTGACTTCTTCATACAATACCACAACTCCTCTCTAGGCACCCTGTCATATGCTTTCTCTAAGTCGACAAAGACACAATGCAACTCCTTCTGACCTTCTCTGTACTTCTCCATCAACACTCTCAGAGCAAACATCACATCTGTAGTGCTCTTTCCTGTCATGAAACAATACTGCTGATCACTAATCATCACGTCCCTTCTTAACCTAGCTTCCACTACTCTTTCCCATAACTTCATGCTGTGACTGATCAATTTAATCCCTCTGTAGTTATTACAGCTCTGCACATCACTCGTATTCTTAAAAATTGGTACCAAAACACTTTTTCTCCATTCCTCAGCCATCCGCTCACTTTCCAAGATTTCATGAAATAATCTAGTTAGAAACTCCACTGCCATTTCACCTAAACACCTCCATGCTTCCACATGTATGTCATCTGGACCAGCAGTCTTTCCATTCTTCATCCTCTTCATAGCTATCCTTACTTCTGCCTTGCTAAACCACTGCACTTCATGATTCACTATCCGCACATCATCCAACCTTCTCTACCTCTCATTCTTTTCATTCATCAGACCCTCAAAGTGCTCTTTCCATCTGCTCAACACACTCTCCTTGCTTGTGAGTACATTTCCCTCATTATCCTTTATCACCCTTACCTGCCGCACATCTTTACTAGCTTGGTCTCTCTGTCTAGCCAGTCGGTACAGGTCCTTTTCTCCCTCCTTAGTGTCCAACCTTTCATACAACTCTTCATTTAAAATGGTCAGTAGATGTTGTTGTGAGCTCCAGCAGGTTCTAGCTGGGGTGTAGGGGAATTGATAGATGTGATGCTAGAGCAGAAAGTGGATGGTATAGAACAGAATGAATTATCAGAAGCTGAGAGAGGAGAAGGTTATGGAGGAATTCAATCCAGTTCAGTTTTTTGCGTAGTAAGCAGTGCTAAGCAGTGCTGAGTGGAGTATGGAAGTTCAGCTGCAAATTTAGCTATCTTGTTGTAAGTGGACTTACTCTAGTTTAGAAATAAGTGTGGCTTGTAAGTTAGTGAGAATTTGACAGCCACAGAAAAGAGTTGGTAATAGGTAGGCATGTGATAGAGCTGCTTTAGCTATGCTTGAGAGAAAGTTTTTATTTCTAAAAAGGAGACCAAGTTTTTGATGAGTTTTCTTAATATTATTTAGAACATGCAGGTCAAATAGGTATATATATATATATATATATATATACTGGGTTGAATGAACAGGCATCTACTAAGCCCTATTTGAAGAAACGTAGACTACCTAAATAGCTCTCGATGAGACTGAAAGAAGCTTCTTTAAACTTAAGAGGCTCCGGATTCAGCGACTGCATTTGCAGTTTTGTATTGACAGAAATATCGTTCCACGAGGTTTGCGGATATTCAACATGCCCAGTCAGGGCCGAGACTACCCAGAATTGCTGTCAGCTTGGCAAAAGCTGAACCTGGATGCTAGTCGGAGGTATATGGAGCTTCTGATTACTTTCTTTGAACCAGAGGAGACAGCGTTGACTGTGGATATTAATAATAAACAAACTGCCATTTTTAGCGAGTTTGCAGAAGGTACAGTGCAACCACTTTTTGAGAACATGTTAGATAGTGTGTTAGCACTAGAGCAAACTAATGCAACAGAAAAAACATAAAATAATAAGAGATTTAAATGATTTTAAATTAGGCCATGTCTTCACATGTCCTAGGAATAATTTTAATTCTGATAATGTTTCTGGTATAGATAGTAATGTACAACCTAATATTACTGCTGATAATAATGTGAACAGGAATGTGCATATGAGACACCAGAACTTTAACTCTGGAAACAATATGAGTGTTATGAGAGATGTGAGAACATCTTCTGTTAATTTAATGGGAACAAGTGATGTAATTACTGATGGAAATGTTAGTGCAACACAGAATATATGTCCTATTGGTGACATTAATGTTGTGGAGAGTGTCAGGACTGAAGGTCAGATATCTATGAATGGTGCTGTCAACATTAGATACAATGACACTTTGCAACAGCAGGGGAGGGATGTGGAGGTGGATGGAGTCACATCACACATTGATTCTATTGACCCTACAGGATCCATAGTGATGACCAACACTGATTCTAATGATGTAATACACTTGGTGCATCCCAGTATGCATACTGGAACCAATCTATATCCTGAGGTACAAATAGTTAAAAATAAGCCCGTCACTAGTAATAACAAGGACATATGTCCAGGGGCCATAACCAGACTGAAAGAGCAATGTAATCAGATGAACTTACATTCTGATTCACCTCTGAATGTTTCTTTTCCCCTTCCGGTTCGTTTGGAGAAGGGTCCCAGACGTGCACGATCCATGAGTCGTGGACGACAGAAAAGGAAACTTTCAGAGGAACTTCCACAGAATCAAACCTTAAAGAAGATGTGGAACAAAGACAGACGTTGATACATAATCTGTCTGATAGACTCTTGACTGAAGATGATGTTTCACTATTAAGTAAAGGGATGAATTTTATACCCAAATGTACAAGTAATATCATTGAAACTATGGTAGATTTGAAAGTATTTTGTAGAAATGTCATGCTCAGGTTATTACATAAGGGGACTGGACCTAGTGAACAGACGAAAGGTGAATTTGTTTTTAAAAATCTTAGTGATTATGTTCCAGTTAACCACCCACTAATAGAGACATTTCAGCATCTCACGGAAGAAGAACTTTACAAATATTATGATGGCAATATACAAAGGAAGTCTTATAGGAGAGACAACCTTACATATAATGAAAGAATTAGTCTTAGGGATTTACAGGATGACAATTCTATTGTTGTTAGACCTGCAGACAAGGGAGGACGTGTGGTGGTAATGAACACCCTACATTATTACAACTCAATGAATGACATGTTGAGTGATTGTTTTTATCAGATTGTTACATCTGAGATGACGAAGGATACCATAAGGCTGATAAAGGATACTCTATTAGACATTCATTTGAGTGGACTAATAGATAGAGACCTATATGAATACTTGATTATTAAAGAACCTATGATGCCAGTTATCCATGGTCTCCCTAAAATTCACAAAGATGCCACTAATCCACCCATGAGACCTATTGTCTCTGGTCGAGGATGGGTCACCGAGCATCTCTCGGTATACATAGAAAAGAATTTAAGACCCATCTTGAATAAAAATACATGTGTATTAAGAGATTCGAAACAGTTTCTATTGGACTTCTACGAATGCCTCAAGAGTCATGAGTCAGTGGGTGATTATATTTTTTGTGACATTTGATATACAGTCTCTATTCACTGTTATCCCCAATCAACTTGGACTCACTTATATATCTGACTATTTACATACACATAGTGATTACAGTGAAGTGAAAATAGATTTATTAGTTCATTTCTTAGAACTAATATTGGAGAACAACATTTTCATGTTTGATGATACTCTTTATAGGCAGGTTGATGGCGTAGCTATGGGAACACCTTGCGCTAATAGCTACGCCAATATGTTTTTAGCCTGCTGGGAAGAGAAGGTACTATTCAATTTAGAAGCCTTCAAACAACATGTTATATTGTTCCGGCGTTTTGTGGATGATGTCTTTGTTCTATGGAATGGCACTGTGAAGCAATTGGCACTATTCTTGAATGATGTGAATGGTTTAACTAATTACCTCACATTTACTATGAATTTTTCATTAGATAAGATTGAATTTTTGGACCTGTATATAGAGAAACTATCGGATGGCTTGATCAATACTGGTGTTTTTAGGAAGACGTGCTATAGCAATTCTCTATTGTTGAGATCTAGCATACATCCCTCTTTTGTTTTTAAAAATATTATTAAGGGCCAAGCCATCAGAGCCTCTAGACTGAACCCGACTGAAGAGGGCTTTGACATGGAATTGGTGAATTTAAAAGGGAGATTGCTAGATAGAGGGTATGGTATCACTGAGATTGAGGACAATCTACATAATATACATGATTTAAGACATACAGTAGCAGCACCCTATTTTGGACCGAATGAGGCTACAGACACACTTGGTAGAAATACACCTACTACCACTACTTCACCAGTTGTGAAATTTACCACTACTTTTACATCAGATCATTTTGAGATGAGAGAAATAATTGGTAAATTTTGGGAAATTTTCAAGATTGACAATGCCATTAGGGACATTGTTGGTGATGCCCCAAAGTTCCAATATAGGAACAGAAAAATCTTAAGAGGATACTATGTTATCCGAGACAGGTTAAGCAGGTTACAACTACTAGACAGTACACAGTATCTTGTGGACATTGTAATTTCTGCTCATACATTGACAATTCCACTGAATTTGTACATCCTGATACACAAAGGATTTTTGATACCACTGCTACTGCTGACTGCATGACCAGCAATGTGATATATCTTGCAGTATGTCAGGTATGTACCAGTTTTATGTGGGAAAGACGAACCATAAATTTAGGGACAGAATAAGAGAACATGCATATCATATAAGGAAAGGATTGACCCACAATGCCTTAGCCAAGCATGTTAGCAATAATGACCACACACATACATTTCTGTTTAGAGCCCTAGAGGTTGTCACCCGAACAAGAGAGGAGGTGACCTAAGGAATTACACTGAAAGCAGGGAGAGTGATTGGATAGTTAGACTGAGGGCTGACCATGGATCAGGGTTGAATGAGAGAGCATCCATCAAACCCAGGCTTAGGAGACGTAGGCACATTAAATAGACACTCTGCATCACATAACAGTAACTAGGAATAACATAATAGACCAGCTCTTGTATCTGTGAGTCTTGTACACACTAGTATATTGTTTTAATAAACTTATACAGTTCCACTTATACACATATTTGTCACTTACATGTTCTCACATATATGTTTTTATTATAAGTGCTATAGAGGTTTTAATTTGAAGTAATATTTTATATGTTTTTATAAGTCTTTATTAACATTACATTTCCCTTTTAAATGTTTAATTGATTTTGTTGTAATTTAATTGGATTACCTATATATTATGGGACTTTATTTAGTTTTTTGAATTGACCTGAAGAAGCTGTACTCAGTGAAAGCGCTTGTCTGTTGAATAAAGAACATTTACCACAGGACTTGGTGGTTCTATTTGGATTACTTGGAATATTTGAAACTCTGAAGGGCTTTGTGTTGGACTTGAACTATATTTGTTTGCTGTCTAGCTTCGCTCCTATCCACTTGCTATCATACCTAAATAGCTCTGTTTTGGGACCAGAGCATCCTGTTAGTTTATGATCATTGGAAGGATCCCTGGCTTTTTGCCTTTGTGTTGGTTATATGTTTTTAAGAAGTGCTCTATGTTTAATAAGGCAAGCTATGTCATTGGATGTTTTGAATATTTCAGTTTGCATATATTACCTTTGTTTTGTGTCTGTTTTATAGGTCTGAAGAAGCATTTTTATGTGAAAGTGCTTACCTGTGGTTTTTAATAAAACGTTTTTTACAGCTAATTCAGCTGCTGCTGCTGTGTTCTCTCTGTTAGTTTTTCGTGGATGTGGTTTGCTCATTATTTTATTTCTGATCGAGTGTTTACATTGTGGATTGGCATTCTTTTTGGTTTTTATATGTATATATATATATATATATATATATATATATATATATATATATATATATATATATATATATATATATATATATATATATATATATATATATATATACACACACACACACGCACACACACACACACATATGTGTGTGTGTGTGTGTGTGTGTGTGTGTGTGTGTGTGTGTGTGTGTGTGTGTGTGTGTGTGTGTGTGTGTGTGTGTGTGTGTATATATATATATATATATATATATATATATATATATATATATATATATATATATATACATACATATACACACACACACAGAGGGGGGTGATGTGGAGAAGAAAGACTGAGAGAGAGACATATAGAGCAAGGGAGACAGAAAGAGAGGGGAAACTGGAGAGAAAATGTTTGGATAAGGTGTTTCTTATTAAGCAGATGTAAAGTGGACTGTTTCCTGATTATTGTGTCATTTACATTGTGATACTTTTCATCCATCTTTCATCTCCATTTGTTATGTCTAGGCACATCTTGTATTGTTTTTGTATGACCACCTACACATAGTGGGCTCATTGTTTTCTTATTACTATATATAAAGTAGATCTCTGTATGAATTAAAATCCTTTTTAATTGTGTTTGTATCTAGTAATGCTTATATTATGTTTCACATAACAAATGTTTGAACAGTTTTTATTGTATTTCTGTCTTTGTTGTGTTAATTAAATTACTTGTTACCATATGTGATCCTGCCACCAGAACTGTGGAGCTACTACTACCTGATGTCAGAGTATCTTTTGCCTCTGATGATGATGGCAGTGATGAAGAGGCACAATCTGGATGTGCAGAAGGTCAGTTCACCTCTGAGGTTGAGGATCACACATCTCATGTCCATATTTCAGACACAGTCAGTATGCCTACACATACCCATGACATTGAGCCTTCAGACATAGGACAGGTTGGGAGTGACACAATTTATCAGGGTAGTGTGGTTAGTCCAGTTGCAGAGCT
Organism: Protopterus annectens; assembly: GCF_019279795.1. Classification (NCBI taxonomy): domain Eukaryota; kingdom Metazoa; phylum Chordata; order Ceratodontiformes; family Protopteridae; genus Protopterus; species Protopterus annectens. The sequence continues at coordinate 799,865,796 of NC_056725.1, forward strand.
GGATGAATCTTCCCATAGCCACCATGAGGGTGAAGTACCACACAGAGATGTTGGAAGAGGTGCTTGGATGAGGTCTGCTGTTCCCCGTCCTACTGACATTGGTGTGTCAGTAAGTGCCTTGTAACATATGTTTAAGGCTGTCACACAGGCACAGGCACATTCGAACAGGGCCTTGGAAGGGATTCCTAGTACTGCATGTTGTATACTCTGACATGAGAGACTGCGTGAACCATGTAAATGACTTTTTGGACAGGATGAATAACACACTGGATTGGGAAGTATCTTTAATGGAATGTCTGCAGAGGGAGGGTCATCATCAACATGGCCTGAGAGGCACTACATCATCAGGTATTAGCTGATGTGGCCATGCAAGATTCCACTCCCATACTGGCACTACTTCCACTATTCCCTCACTGGTTGAGATGTCCATAGCTGGACATGGTAGACCACATGACAATAGCTCAACCGGCAGGCATCATTCACATTCAAGAAGCATTCTGGCTTCTATCCATGGCCATGTAACTATCAGTACAACTCTTGGCACAGGTAGTTCTCATGGATGGGCTCGATGACACTGAACTGACTACTCTACTATGCTTATCTCACACTGGTCTGAGATGCCAGGGCTTACTGCTTGCACAGTGCTTGATTTTGTTAATGTAGACCCACACACATTAAATATCATCTTGCCTATACCCCCCACCCCACATACACATACATTTTTTCTTAACATTTACTTCTAAATGCTAGCAGTCTTTTGCTACTGTCCATGAAAATTATATACTTTCTGAAAAAAATGTTTTCTTATTTACACACACATACACACACACACACACACACACACACACACACACACACACACACACACACACACACACACACACACACACACACACACACACACACACACACACACACACACACACACACACACACACACACACTCTCTCTCACTTCTTTGGTGTCAGCCTTGCCGTCATGTAACTGATAATGTAGTCAGGATGAAACCAATAAGTGCACCACTTCCTCGGTAATAAATTAATTTATTGCGAACACGAAATTAAACTAAAAAACTAATACAAGCTAAAAAAAGGTTAAGCGCTTTCACTCACTATGTGAGCTTCTGCAGAACACAGTTATCCACAGTTAATACCATTAAATAGTCAAACCTGGCACCAAAAAAATCAGCTGTTACGTTTACTTAAAGGAACAATTCCTGTCAAGTAATACTCCATAATAAATTTCCATTTGAATCAATGAACCTAAAAAATTTTTTGTTTAAAACCATTTGTTGCAAAAGTCTCCTTATGAGAAACAATTATATTTATATGTAAAAAAGTTATATATATATATATATATATATATATATATATATATATATATATATTTAAATTTTTGCACTTAAAAAACTCTGTATTATGATGTTGATACATATAACACTAACACTGGTCCACTGCTCTTATTACTGAACTACGTAAGAAACCTTAGTAAAAACTGAATACTATAAGATGAATACTACACAGGATGAATTATGATACATTCAATATAAAATATAAAATATAAAATATGAAATATAAGATGTTTTAAACATACGGGATAAATATGTCTGATTCCTTCAAGGAATTGAGTAACATGTATAAAATACAATCCCCGGGATTCATGAAGCTCGGTGCAAGGCCGGCGTAAGGCCTGCGCCGGCGGTGCATGGAATATCCGGCGCAGTAGCGCCATATACATAATAATGAGAGTGCACCGGAATCACAGACACGTGCGTAGTGTACGTGAGCGAGCCCAGGTAGGATGCGTCTGGAGGCGTGTCTAAGCCAGCATGAGGTGAGCAACCTAATGTGCTGACAGCCATGGTCCGCCCACAATAGTAATGGCAGCAGCCAGGTCCTGTGCAGAATGAAACGCATGTACAGTATGCAACATAGTCCCCGTCCCAAATTAATGGAGAAGCAAATAGAAGCCACGAAGGCATAAGTGTACCCGTCCAAGGAGTAAAGGATACGATAAGACCGCGTTGTCCCGCAATGCACTGTCAGTGTTTACACTCAGAGAAGGTGTACAGTCGCATGTCAGCGCCAAGACCGACATAGGAGCAGCGACTAAGGTCACCACCTGTCCCACTTTGGTTGGGGCAGTCACCCATGGACAGTTGTGTCCCAAAAACGATTAGAAATGGCTGACGTGCTACGATTGTAGGACACAATGATATCCCGTATTTAATGTAATGGTAGCATGAATTGGTTATTTCTGTAACAGAAATACCTAAATGACACAAAAACAGAATAAGCAAGGAAATTGCCACAATAATAAGCATATTATTTAGGCAAGCAAGTGAATTTCCATGCTATATAGTGACCGTTTGTATGTGTCGGCCTGTAAAGTCAGATGTGAGTCCCGGAAATATCCCATATCGAAAATGGAAAAGGTGGAAACCCCAGTAGCGACATGGGCATGGTCACCAGGGTTACCTGCTGTCCCAATGTACCATGGACAGTCCCTGATTGGACAGTCGTGTCCCTGCAACAATCGTAAAATGGAAAATGACCTCCGATCCCCTGCCATAAATTCCCGCAATATACATGTAAATAGTAGCATAAAACATATACATTACGATATGGAACACAGACATGGCATAAGAAAATAAATAAGGAACCCAAACGCTTACAGAATAAGCTCATAGTATGGCAAACAAGTGAAGTTCTGTCAACTGCACTAGCCCTGAGTATGTGTAGTCCTGCAAATTTCAAGTGCCACATAACATGCCCCACTATGGGCATTGGAAAAGGTGCCAACCATAATGGTCACAAGCAGTAGTGATAGTACATAGCCGGGTAGCTGTGCTGACATAACAACAGTAAGGAAGCAAGATACCTCAAACACAAAAAGGGCAA